>NC_069499.1:668903586-668943586 GCF_027579735.1 Bombina bombina
ACATTTGCTGGTGAGCCAGTAACAAGAGGAATATATGTACATCCACTAATCACCAACTAGCTACCAGTTGTGCATTGCTGCTGCTTAGCCTACCTAGGTATGCTTTTCAAAAAATTATTACAAAAGAATGATGCAAATTAAATAATAGAAGTAAAACAATGTTTAACATGACATGCTATATCTGACTCATGAACATTTAATTTTCACTATGCTGTCCCTTTAAAGGAAAGAGAACGCCTAAATGGCAACATCTGGGTTTCTGGTAGCAAAATGGCTCACTACTTTCTGATTTGCCACCACGACCTCTTCATTACCATTGGTGGTGTATATGTGTTCATGTTGTGTGTGTGCATGCAAGTGTTAGTGTGTGTGTATCTGCATGTTTGTGTAAGTGTATATATGTACAGTATACTTGTGTGTGAGTGTGTTCATGTATGCTTTAGTGTGTGTGCATCTGCATGTTTGTGTGAGTGTATATATGTATACTTGTGTGTGAGTGTGTGCATGTATACGCTAGTGTGTGTGTGTATCTGCATGTTTGTGTGAGTGTATATATGTACAGTATACTTGTGTGTGAATGTGTTCATGTATGCTTTGTGTGTTTGTATCTGCATGTTTGTGTGAGTGTATATATGTATACTTGTGTGTGAGTGTGTGCATGTATACGCTAGTGTGTGTGTGTATCTGCATGTTTGTGTGAGTGTATATATGTACAGTATACTTGTGTGTGAATGTGTTCATGTATGCTTTGTGTGTTTGTATCTGCATGTTTGTGTGAGTGTATATATGTATACTTGTGTGTGTGTGTGCATGTATACGCTAGTGTGTGTGTGTATCTGCATGTTTGTGTGAGTGTATATATGTATACTTGTGTGTGAGTGTGTGCATGTATACGCTAGTGTGTGTGTGTATCTGCATGTTTGTGTGAGTGTATATATGTATACTTGTGTGTGAGTGTGTGCATGTATACACTAGTGTGTGTGTGTATCTGCATCTTTGTGTGAGTGTATATATGTATACTTGTGTGTGAGTGTGTGCATGTATACGCTAGTGTGTGTGTGTATCTGCATGTTTGTGTGAGTGTATATATGTATACTTGTGTGTGAATGTATGCGTTAGTGTGTGTGTATCTGCATGTTTGTGTGAGTGTATATACTTGTGTGTGTGTGAGTGTGTGCATGTATACGCTAGTGTGTGTGTATCTGCATGTTTGTGTGAGTGTATATACTTGTGTGTGCGTGTGCATATCTATATGAATATGGGTATTTGCATAAGTGAATGTTAATATCTATGTATGTGCATGGGCTTGTCTGTTTGTGTGGTGTGTGTGTGCATGTTTGAGGGTGTGTACATGTTTATGTGTGTGCTTGTTGTGTGGGTTTGAGTGTGTATATCTGTGTGAGCACATTTGTATTTTTTAGGTTGTTTCTCCAGGGTTTATGTGCCCTCTTTTCTCATCTATTTCCTTCTATTTTTTATTCGGTCTTTCCCATTTAGCCACCCCTCTTTCCATTTATCAGCAACCTGCCCACATCTTCTTTTCATATTTACTTTTAAGCTTTTAGTATCTCTCGTCCAAACTTCTGTACTCCTTTTTTATTCCATCCCTTACTTCCCATCTTTATTTCTCCCTCTTTGTTTTTCTATTTTTTAGTTCCTTGACTCACATTTTATTTTCCTTTTTCAGTTCACCCTCCATCCCCCTGGGGTTTGTTGTCTCACTAGCCCTCTGATTGGCTGGCGTCTTATACCACACCTCTCATGATTAATATTTTGAACTTGGGACTGAGTGTGATGGAGCTTAAACTGGGGTGGAGTCTGGTTAGTCCAAGCCAGGGGACCATCAATCCTAGATCAGGATCTAAGCAGTCCAATGTCTGTCAAATAACCGTGGTAGATTTTGGGCATTGTGCAGTCTCACAGTCCAGGTTTATTTTATAGAAAGAAGAATATAAAAGATTAAAGGGACATTAAACCCATTTTTTTTCTTTCATGATTCAGATAGCGAATGCCATTTTAAACAACTTTCTAATTTACTTCTATTATCTAATTTGCTTCATTTTCTTGATATTCTGTGCTGAAAAGCATATCTAGATAGGCTCAGTAGCTTCTGATTGGTGGCTGCACATATAATTTGCCTCATGTGATTGGCTCACCCATGTGCATTGCTATTTATTTAACAAAGGATATCTAAAGAATGAAGCAAATTCGATAATAGAAGTAAATTGGAATGCTGTTTAAAATTGTATTCTCTGTCTGAATCATTACATTTTTTTGAGGGGTTTAATGTCCCTTTAAGCTAAAGTGGGACTGCAGATCACAACATCCAGACTTGCTGGGCCTATGGCTCTTATCTGCCATCAATATCTATGTCAATATCTATGTTAGCTGGGAGCACTTATAAACTAGAAAGTGACAGTCTCTACAGTTTCTGTGTAGGTTTAGTTTCATAACAAAAGAAAGAGAGCAAAAGATGCATTTTTTAATGGACATTTCATTCTGTCAACCAGTTACTTTGCCTTTAAATCAGGTTTCTAAAGCAACTCTTTGCAAAAAAATATTTGTGGAGAAAAAAACATGCTGTGTCTTGGAGCACAATAAAAGCAATTATATTTACTGATTCTTTAAGAGTACAAGCAGGGTGCTCCCTGAGTAATACTCTCACACACTTTGCTCTAAAAACAGTGCTTTGTTGCAGATAGATTGTCTGTATTAGAGACAAAAATTAAAAAAGAAACAAAAAAAAAACAACAACTTGTCAATCTACTTGTTGCAAAATGCACAAATTCTTTTAATATTTATTCAGCTTCAAACTGAAAAGGGAAAAAAAAATGAAATATGTGAATACAATAGACTGTGTCAGCTGTGACCTTATAGAAATATGCATGGTCTTACTGTGCTAGTTGCCTGGACATGTTATGTAAATTTTACCCTGACACTTACATTAAAGGGTTTTGGTGATCTATACAGTTGTACAATGACCTGCTTGCCTTGAGGAACAGAATGTCTAGAGAGAACAAAGTTTTTTCATATCTATAGGTAAAGAAATGAGAAATCTAGTAATTGACCATTCCCGTTTTGAGTGGGATTCATGATTTACACTATACAGCCTATCCCTCTGTCCTGCGTTTAAAAGCATTTTCTTTGTGCATAGTACAGAACGTTTTTTTTTCCTATAAGAATTGTTTTTAATAAAGTGCTACTGGGATTTTTCTTTTTATGTTGGAAAAAAAAATAACAAGACTACATCTTCCAGTGTTACCTTTAAAACTAAAGCTGTGAGTGTATTGCCTGTAGGTGTTTCTGCGTGTCTTTATATGTGACACACATATGTGTCTCTAAATATGTTTGTTTGTATTTGACGTGTGTGTATCTATGTATTTGTGTGTTGTGCATTCATGCATAGAATGTATATGTATATGTGTGTGTGCACGTCTATATATATATATATATATATATGTGTGTGTGTATGCGCATATGTATGTATGCGTGTTTATCTGTGTTTGTTTGTGCATGTTGGTATCTATATGTCTGTGTCTCACTGGGACACCCCTCTTTGGCATTTTGAACTGAAACTAGTAAATACTGTAAGTACAAACAAATACCATCATTCTCTAACCAAAACCAGCTAAAACAAGAATAATATATCCAAACAGCCTTTTTTAAACTATATAACTACCATTTGTGTGTATATTTATTTTCTGTAAAATAGCAACAAATATTTTAGCATAGGTTAAAGGGACAGTTAAGTCAAAGAAAAACTTTCATGATATAAATAGGGAATGTAATTTTAAACACCTTTCCAATGTACTTTTATTACCAATTTTGCTTTGTTTTCTTGGCATTCTTAGTTGAAAGCTATTTTCTTAGATCTTGAAGGCCGCCTCTAATCTGAAAGCATTTTGACAGTTTTTCACCACTAGAGGGTGTTAGTTCATGTGTTTCATATAGATAAAATTGAGCTCAGGCACGTGACGCTCCTAGGAGCAAGCACTGATTGGCTAAAAATGCAAGTCTGTCAAAAGAACTGAAATAAGGGGGCAGTTTGCAGAGCCATAGATACAAGGTAATCACAGAGGTAAAATGTATATTTCTATAACAGTGTTGGCTATGCAAAATTGGGAAATGGGTAATAAAGGGATTATCTACCTTTTTAAGCAACACAAATTCTGGTGCATGAGCCAGCAGGGAGGATCAAGCCAGGGAGTTGAGCTTTATATTACTGAATCTTGAACAGACAATGTTTATCTTTGGAAAAGTGGCAGTTTAATGTACCTTCAACAATGGTTGGGCCTTATGCTGTGTTTATATTACACAAATGCACTCTAAGAACAAGAGCAGGACTGTAAGTGCTACTTTAGGGACTATATTTTGAGTTTTAAATTCTCACTCTCAAACAAAAAATCTAGTTTTAGCTGCCTCTTAATGGACATTTGAAACAAACCTTCAATTATGCTGTATCCACAAATAAATAGAAAAATGATTACACCACAATACTCAACAGTTCTTTATTTAAAGTGATATGAAACTCAAAACGTTTTTTTTTCCCATGATTCACATAGAGCATTTAATATTAAACAACTCTTCAATTTTCATCTATTATCTAATTTGTTTTTGCTCTTGGTATCATTTGTTGAAAAGCATACCTAGGTAGGCTCAGGTGCTGGGAGCCAGCTGCTGATTGGTGGCTGCACATATATTCCTTCTGTCATTGGTTTACCGAAGTGTTTAGCTAGAGTTTTTATTTTGAGTGAATGTTTTTGCCATTTATTTTCAATCTCTGAGAATGTATGGGACATGAATTATTATAGATGTATTTGGAAATATTTGTCAGAATTATTAAACTAAAGATTGCTGAGAGAACATGTATAGACTAAGAAAACAACTTTGCACATGGTTGGGAATTACACAATGGTGCATTTGATTGGACATGCTACATTTCCCATCTCTAGGGAGATTTTTAAACCCCAATAATTTAAACATTTTTATCTAAACAGTCTAAAAGGTATGTATCTCATTTTGGGCTATAAAGGCAATCTTAGGCTGAGGCCTGCTTACAGCTGCCAGCTTTCCTCCACATTAACGTTTGATGCCCAGTGGATGATCTGGAGAGCAGTACAGTTCTCTCCTTGTTCACTTTGTATCTCTTTAACCATTAGTTTAGTGTCTAATTCAACAGTATATATGATCATTTTCCTTTCACAATAGGGGAACTACAAGGCTCTGTCTTGGGTGCCTTGCTTTAATCAATCTAGATATCCTTCCTTGGAAAATGTCTGCCGTCTTGGCATTACACTGGACTCTCACTCTACTTATAGACACACGTACCAAATCCTAATACAAACAGAAAGAGATGCAGCCTGCCAGGAACGAGCAGCTCATTGGCTTGTTCTATGGCCCGGTTACCATCTGGGAGTAGCTTCTTTTAGCCCAATTGTGCTTTTCACAAAGGAAAACTTTCCTGAAGTATATGAGTCTGATCCTGCCTAACAAGGTCAGTCCAGCCCTGAAATACCAGACAATTTATTTTTCAATTTTGTATATGCAAAACAAACCAAATCCTGCCTTGGGCAGTTAAACTCCAGCGGTAGAATGTGTCCTTTCCTCACACAATGCACTACCAAAATATTAATTTATTCGCTAATTTTTTTTTCTTGTATCAACTACTGCTATCTACTCCTAAGAGGCCTTTGCAACTCTATCATCTGCCATGAATGCTTCAGCTAGACTTATCCTCTGATGGTTCCAATCTACATCAGCTGCATTTCCCTACCATTCTCTACACAGTTCAAAATATTGAAACTAAACTACAAAGCTCTCAACGACCTCACACCCAACTCCATCAGACTATCTCTAACCTTATATAGCTTAAAGCGCTCTTAGAAAAAAAACTATTTAGAAAGGCCGCTTTATCTTAAAGTGAAAGTCAATCCTTGCATTTGTGAACCGTTAGGAAATAGTGTGCGGGACATTCTACGCCACAGGGAGACAAGCTGTATTTCCTGTATGGCTATTGGCTAAGAGGTGAAAACGTCACCTCTCAAGCAAAACAGCGTTCTGCCGTGGGCTGCCTGAGCAGCTCAGTGCGGCAACATTTGAAACTAATAAAGAAGCTTTCAGCATGAAAGTATTTTATACTTCATGAATGAAAGTCCCCTTTATTTGTTTCAATGGTAAATCCTATTGTTTCACAAACGCTAGGATTGACTTTCCCTTATAAAATAAATCCTGAACTGTCTTGTCTCACTGCTGCACCTACAACCCATATAACAAGCTACCCAACACATCTGAATCTGTATTCTTTTACCATAGTACAATGCCATTGTATACCCCTACTTATTTACCAAACAATATGACATTTGTAACACTTTACAAATAAAAACAATAATAATCATATCTCAGTTCTGACCCTATTACCTACAGCCCATGTCAGTTATATGCCTATATCAGCTCTCACATGCCTATATCAGCTCTCACATGCCTATATCAGCTCCTACATGCCTATATCAGCTCTCACATGCCTATATCGCTCTCACATGCCTATATCAGCTCTTACATGCCTATATCAGCTCTCACATGCCTATATCAGCTCTCACATGCCTATATCAGCTCTCACATGCCTATATCAGCTCTCACATGCCTATATCAGCTCCTACATGCCTATATCAGCTCTCACATGCCTATATCAGCTCTTACATGCCTATATCAGCTCTCACATGCCTATATCAGCTCTCACATGCCTATATCGCTCTCACATGCCTATATCGCTCTCACATGCCTATATCAGCTCTTACATGCCTATATCAGCTCTCACATGCCTATATCAGCTCTCACATGCCTATATCAGCTCTCAGTGTTCAGTAGTTTAACATATATTTTACTGGACAGGCAGATGAAATGCTTGTTTGTCTGGTTAAACGCTGGATGCTGGATACTCTAGGCCTAGTCATGTTTGAAGCAAAAAAACAACTGACCCTGCATACATAAAGGACATGCTGAGCAGCGAAAATGCTTTTTGGAAGTATTTAAGATATTATTTAAGAAAGATCCACTAAATGAAGACACGTGTGTTTGTGTATTTGTGCATGACTCACACACTGCCAGAAATACTGTGGTATTTGTGACTGTAACTAGCGGATACACAGCTATTTTATGCCACAGTCTGTCTGCCCCATTAGTTAAAAATAGATTGTTTCTCACAGTAAAAGGAACCAGCATCACATACCTTCCTTAATATACACAACCTTACCCTTACAATGCAATTATGCTAGTAAAATCAAACCCACTGCTGATCTTAATAGGTTAACAATATATTTCTCCTAAATTATGTTTTTAATAACACATTTCCTCTGTATACATTATCTCTCACACCATTTTGGAAGTTGTACTTGAAACAAAAAAGATCTACATTTTATAAAGCTAATTCATACTTAATTTTTTAGTTGTGTTTCCAAATATTTACATACGTAGGTTTGTTGAAAAAAATACTAAAATAATCGTTTTATATGTATGCAGAGTATACGTCAGCAATTAAGCATAACGTTGCACAAGACCTTCTTAGAAAATAAATATTTTAAAAGCAATTAAAAGTCTTTTTTCATTAGCAAGTGCTCATTGTTTTACAGTACAGGGACATGCCCCTTAAAAAGCATCATGTGTGTGCTTCCTAAC
The DNA here is from genome assembly GCF_027579735.1 of Bombina bombina. Taxonomy (NCBI): domain Eukaryota; kingdom Metazoa; phylum Chordata; class Amphibia; order Anura; family Bombinatoridae; genus Bombina; species Bombina bombina. The sequence continues at coordinate 668,911,258 of NC_069499.1, forward strand.
CTTTTGCACTACATAAAACATTCCACTACATATAACACTGCACTAGGTAAAAAACACTGCACTACATAAAATATTCCACTACGTAAAACACTGCACTACATAAAACATTCCACTACATATAACACTGCACTAGGTAAAAAACACTGCACTACATAAAATATTCCACTAAGTAAAACACTGCACTACATAAAACATTCCACTATGTAAAACACTGCACTACATAAAACATCCCACTACGTAAAACATTGCACTACGTATAACATTGCACTACGTAAAACATTTCACTATGTAAAACACTGCACTACATAAAACATTCCACTACATATAACACTGCACTAGGTAAAAAACACTGCACTACATGAAAACAGAATTTATGCTTACCTGATAAATTACTTTCTCCAACGGTGTGTCCGGTCCACGGCGTCATTCTTACTTGTGGGATATCTCTTCCCCAACAGGAAATGGCAAAGAGTCCCAGCAAAGCTGGCCATATAGTCCCTCCTAGGCTCCGCCCACCCCAGTCATTCGACCGACGGACAGGAGGAAATATATATAGGAGAAACCATATGGTACCGTGGTGACTGTAGTTAGAGAAAATAATTAATCAGACCTGATTAAAAAACCAGGGCGGGCCGTGGACCGGACACACCGTTGGAGAAAGTAATTTATCAGGTAAGCATAAATTCTGTTTTCTCCAACATTGGTGTGTCCGGTCCACGGCATCATCCTTACTTGTGGGAACCAATACCAAAGCTTTAGGACACGGATGAAGGGAGGGAGCAAATCAGGTTACCTAAACGGAAGGCACCACAGCTTGCAAAACCTTTCTCAAAAAAATAGCCCCCGAAGAAGCAAAAGTATCAAATTTGTAAAATTTGGCAAAAGTGTGCAGTGAAGACCAAGTCGCTGCCTTACATATCTGGTCAACAGAAGCCTCGTTCTTGAAGGCCCATGTGGAAGCCACAGCCCTAGTGGAGTGAGCTGTGATTCTTTCAGGAGGCTGCCGTCCGGCAGTCTCATAAGCCAATCGGATGATGCTTTTAAGCCAAAAGGAAAGAGAGGTAGAAGTCGCTTTTTGACCTCTCCTTTTACCAGAATAAACAACAAACAAGGAAGATGTTTGTCTGAAATCTTTTGTAGATAGAATTTTAGAGCACGGACTACGTCCAAATTGTGTAACAAACGTTCCTTCTTTGAAACTGGATTCGGATATAAAGAAGGTACAACTATCTCCTGGTTAATATTTTTGTTAGAAACAACCTTAGGAAGAAAACCAGGCTTAGTACGCAAAACCACCTTTTTTGCATGGAACACCAGATAGGGCGGAGAACACTGCAGAGCAGATAACTCTGAAACTCTTCTAGCAGAAGAAATTGCAACCAAAAACAAAACTTTCCAAGATAGTAACTTAATATCTATGGAATGTAAAGGTTCAAACGGAACCCCTTGAAGAACTGAAAGAACTAGATTTAGACTCCAGGGAGGAGTCAAAGGTCTGTAAACAGGCTTGATCCTAACCAGAGCCTGAACAAATGCTTGAACATCTGGCACAGCTGCCAGTCTTTTGTGTAGTAAGACAGATAAAGCAGAGATCTGTCCCTTTAGAGAACTTGCAGATAATCCTTTCTCCAAACCTTCTTGTAGAAAGGAGAGAATCTTAGGAATTTTTATCTTATTCCATGGGAATCCTTTGGATTCACACCAACAGATATATCTTTTCCATATTTTATGGTAAATCTTTCTAGTTACCGGTTTTCTGGCCTGAACCAGAGTATCTATCACAGAATCAAGCGTTCAATCTCCAAGCCGTCAGCTGGAGGGAGACCAGATTTGGATGATCGAATGGACCCTGAACAAGAAGGTCCTGTCTCAAAGGTAGCTTCCATGGTGGAACCGATGACATATTCACCAGGTCTGCGTACCAAGTCCTGCGTGGCCACGCAGGAGCTATCAAGATCACCGAGGCCCTCTCCTGATTGATCCTGGCTACCAGCCTGGGAATGAGAGGAAACGGTGGAAATACATAAGCTAGGTTGAAGGTCCAAGGTGCTACTAGTGCATCTACTAGAGTCGCCTTGGGATCCCTGGATCTGGACCCGTAGCAAAGAACCTTGAAGTTCTGACGAGACGCCATCAGATCCATGTCTGGAATGCCCCATAATTGGGTTATTTGGGCAAAGATCTCCGGGTGGAGTTCCCACTCCCCCGGATGGAATGTCTGACGACTCAGAAAATCCACCTCCCAGTTTTCCACACCTGGGATGTGGATCGCAGACAGGTGGCAGGAGTGATCCTCCGCCCATTGAATTATTTTGGTCACTTCTTTCATCGCCAGGGAACTCCTTGTTCCCCCCTGATGATTGATATACGCAACGGTCGTCATGTTGTCTGATTGGAACCTTATGAATCTGGCCTTTGCTAGTTGAGGCCAAGCCCTGAGAGAATTGAATATCGCTCTCAGTTCCAGAATGTTTATCGGAAGAAGAGACTCTTCCCGAGACCATAGACCCTGAGCTTTCAGGGATTCCCAGACCGCGCCCCAGCCCACTAGACTGGCGTCGGTCGTGACAATGACCCACTCTGGTCTGCGGAAGCTCATTCCCTGGGACAGATGGTCCAGGGTCAGCCACCAACGGAGTGAATCTCTGGTCTTCTGATCTACTTGAATCATTGGAGACAAGTCTGTATAGTCCCCATTCCACTGTTTGAGCATGCACAGTTGTAATGGTCTTAGATGAATTCGTGCAAAAGGAACTATGCCCATTGCTGCAACCATCAACCCTACTACTTCCATGCACTGCGCTATGGAAGGACGAGGAACAGAATGAAGAACTTGACAAGAGCTTAGAAGTTTTGATTTTCTGACCTCTGTCAGAAAAATCCTCATTTCTAAGGAATCTATTATTGTTCCCAAGAAGGGAACTCTTGTCGACGGAGACAGAGAACTTTTTTCTATGTTCACCTTCCATCCGTGTGATCTGAGAAAGGCCAGAACGATGTCTGTATGAGCCTTTGCTTTTGACAGGGACGACGCTTGTATTAGAATGTCGTCCAAGTAAGGTACTACTGCAATGCCCCTCGGTCTTAGAACCGCTAGAAGGGACCCTAGCACCTTTGTGAAAATCCTTGGAGCAGTGGCTAACCTGAATGGGAGGGCCACAAACTGGTAATGCTTGTCCAGAAAAGCGAACCTTAGGAACTGATGATGTTCTTTGTGGATAGGAATATGTAGGTACGCATCCTTTAGATCCACGGTAGTCATAAATTGACTTTCCTGGATAGTGGGTAGAATCGTTCGAATGGTTTCCATCTTGAACGATGGTACCGTGAGAAATTTGTTTAGGATCTTCAAATCCAAAATTGGTCTGAAAGTTCCCTCTTTTTTGGGAACTACGAACAGATTGGAATAAAATCCCATTCCTTGTTCCTTTATTGGAACTGGGTGTATCACTCCCATCTTTAACAGGTCTTCTACACAATGTAAGAATGCCTGTCTCTTTATTTGGTTTGAGGATAAGTGAGACATGTGGAACCTTCCCCTTGGGGGTAGTTCCTTGAATTCCAGGAGATAACCTTGAGAAACTATTTCTAGCACCCAGGGATCCTGAACATCTCTTGCCCAAGCCTGAGCAAAGAGAGAGAGTCTGCCCCCCACTAGATCCGGTCCCGGATCGGGGGCTACTCCTTCATGCTGTTTTGTTAGCAGCGGCAGGCTTCTTGGCCTGCTTACCCTTGTTCCAGCCTTGCATCGGTTTCCAGGCTGGTTTGGGTTGTGAGGCATTACCCTCTTGCTTAGAGGATGCAGAATTAGAGGCCGGTCCGTTCCTGAAATTGCGAAAGGAACGAAAATTAGACTTATTTTTGGCCTTGAAAGGCCTATCTTGTGGAAGGGCGTGGCCCTTTCCCCCAGTGATGTCTGAAATAATCTCTTTCAATTCTGGTCCAAATAGAGTTTTACCTTTGAAAGGGATGTTAAGCAATTTTGTCTTGGATGACACATCCGCTGACCAAGACTTTAGCCAAAGAGCTCTGCGCGCCACGATAGCAAACCCTGAATTTTTCGCCGCTAATCTAGCTAATTGCAAAGCGGCATCTAAAATAAAAGAGTTAGCCAATTTAAGTGCGTGAACTCTGTCCAGAACCTCCTCATATGGAGTCTCTCTACTGAGCGACTTTTCTAGTTCCTTGAACCAGAACCACGCTGCTGTAGTGACAGGAACAATGCACGAAATGGGTTGTAGAAGGTAGCCTTGCTGTACAAAAATCTTTTTAAGCAAACCTTCCAATTTTTTATCCATAGGATTTTTGAAAGCACAACTATCTTCAATAGGAATAGTAGTGCGTTTGTTTAGAGTAGAAACTGCCCCCTCGACCTTAGGGACTGTCTGCCATAAGTCCTTTCTGGGGTCGACCATAGGAAATAATTTCTTAAATATAGGGGGGGGAACAAAAGGTATGCCGGGCTTTTCCCACTCCTTATTTACTATGTCCGCCACCCGCTTGGGTATAGGAAAAGTGTCGGGGTGCACCGGAACCTCTAGGAACTTGTCCATCTTGCATAATTTCTCTGGAATGACCAAGTTGTCACAATCATCCAGAGTAGATAACACCTCCTTAAGCAGTGCGCGGAGATGTTTTAATTTAAATTTAAATGTCACAACATCAGGATCAGCTTGTTGAGAAATTTTTCCTGAATCTGAAATTTCTCCATCTGACAAAACCTCCCTCATGGCCCCTTCAGATTGGTGTGAGGGTATGACAGAACAATTATCATCAGCGCCCTCCTGCTCTTCAGTGTTTAAAACAGAGCAATCGCGCTTTCTCTGATAAGTAGGCATTTTGGATAAAATATTTGCTATGGAGTTATCCATTACAGCCGTCAATTGTTGCATGGTAATAAGCATTGGCGCACTAGATGTACTAGGGGCCTCCTGCGTGGGCAAAACTGGTGTAGACACAGTAGGAGATGATGTAGTATCTTGTTTACTCCCCTCATCTGAGGAATCATCTTGGGCAATTTCATTATCTGTGGCAGTACTGTCCTTACTTTGTTTGGACGCTATGGCACAATTATCACATAAATTTAAATGGGGAGACACATTGGCTTTCATACATATAGAACATAGCTTATCTGAAGGTACAGACATGTTAAACAGGCTTAAACTTGTCAACAAAGCACAAAAAACGTTTTAAAACAAAACCGTTACTGTTTCTTTAAATTTTAAACAGAAAACACTTTATTACTGAATATGTGAAAAAGTATGAAGGAATTGTTCAAAAATTACCAAAATTTCACCACAGTGTCTTAAAGCATTAATAGTATTGCACACCAAATTTCAGAGCTTTAACCCTTAAAATAACGGAACCGGAGCCGTTTACAAATTTAACCCCTATACAGTCCCAGCTATAGCCTTTGCTGAGACCCAACCAAGCCCAGAGGGGAATACGATACCAATTGACGCCTTCTAGAAGCTTTTCCAGCAAATTTCAGATCCTCACACATGCATCTGCATGCCCTGCTCTCAAAAAACAACTGCGCAGTAATGGCGCGAAAATGAGGCTCAGTCTACAACTAGGAAGGCCCCCTGACTGGAAAAGGTGTCTAACATAGTGCCTGCCGTTTAATAAACGTTCCCCAAGTTTATAAATGCAAATTGTCAGCATAAATATGAATAAAATGCCCAAATAAAGCAATCGATTTAGCCCATAAAAATGTCTACCAGTTTTTTAGCCCATATTAAGCCCTTTATTCTGTTTGTTTGACTAAGAAAATGGCTTACCGGTCCCCATGAGGGGAAATGACAGCCTTCCAGCATTACATCGTCTTGTTAGAAATATGGCTAGTCATACCTTAAGCAGAAAAGTCTGCTAACTGCTTCCCCCAACTGAAGTTACTTCATCTCAACAGTCCTATGTGGAAACAGCAATCGATTTTAGTTACTGTCTGCTAAAATCATCTTCCTCTCACAAACAGAAATCTTCATCCTTTTCTGTTTCAGAGTAAATAGTACATACCAGCACTATTTTAAAATAACAAACACTTGATAGAAGAATAAAAACTACATTTAAACACCAAAAAACTCTTAACCATCTCCGTGGAGATGTTGCCTGTGCAACGGCAAAGAGAATGACTGGGGTGGGCGGAGCCTAGGAGGGACTATATGGCCAGCTTTGCTGGGACTCTTTGCCATTTCCTGTTGGGGAAGAGATATCCCACAAGTAAGGATGACGCCGTGGACCGGACACACCAATGTTGGAGAAATATTCCACTACATAAAACACTGCACTATATAAAATATTCCACTACGTATAACACTGCACTACGTAAAACATTGCACTATATAAAATATTCCACTACATATAACACTGCACTACGTAAAACAGTGCACTACATAAAACATTCCACTACGTATAACATTGCACTACGTAAAACATTCCACTACGTATAGCACTGCACTACGTATAACACTGCACTACGTAAAACATTGCACTATATAAAATATTCCACTACATATAACACTGCACTACGTAAAACATTGCACTACATAAAACATTCCACTACGTATAACATTGCACTACGTAAAACATTCCACTACGTATAGCACTGCACTACGTATAACACTGCACTACGTATACCACTACGCTACGTAAAACACTGCACTACGTATACCACTGCGCTATGTAAAACATTCCACTGCGTATAACACTGCACTACATATAACACTGCACTATGTAAAACATTCCACTATGTAAAACATTGCCCTACGTAAAACATTCCACTACGTATAACACTGCACTACATATAACACTGCACTACGTAAAACATTGCACTACGTAAAACATTGCACTATGTATAACACTGCACTACGTATAACACTGCACTACGTAAAACATTGCACTACGAATAACACTGCACTACGTAAAACATTGCACCACGTAAAACATTGCATTACGTATAACACTGCACTACGTAAAACATTGCACTACGTATAACACTGCACTACGTAAAACATTGCACTACGTATAACACTACACTATGTAAAACACTGCACTACGTAAAACATTGCACTACGTATAACACTGCACTACGTAAAACATTGCACTACGTATAACACTGCACTACGTAAAACATTGCACTACGTATAACACAGCACTACGTAAAACATTGCACCACGTAAAACATTGCTCTACGTATAACACTGCACTACGTAAAACATTGCACTACGTATAACACTGCACTACGTAAAACATTGCACTACATATAACACTGCACTATGTAAAACATTGCACTACGTATAACACTGCACTACGTAAAACATTGCACTACGTATAACACTGCACTATGTAAAACATTGCACTACGTATAACACTGCACTACGTAAAACATTGCACTACGTATAACACTGCACTACGTAAAACATTGCACTACATATAACACTGCACTACGTAAAACATTGCACTACATATAACACTGCACTACGTATAACATTGCACTACGTATAACACTGCACTACGTATAACATTGCACTACGTATAACACTGCACTACGTATAACATTGCACTACGTATAACACTGCACTACGTAAAACATTGCACTAAATATAACACTGCACTACGTAAAACATTGCACTACATATAACACTGCACTACGTATAACACTGCACTACGTATAATACTGCACTACGTAAAACATTGCACTAAATATAGCACTGCACTACGTATAACACTGCACTATGTAAAACATTGCACTAAATAACACATTGCATTGCTGGGACTAGTATCCTTAGTGGCTGCTTAAAGTCTTTTTACAGTGGGGTGCGAATATCTAGGGAATAGTGAGGTAAAATATCTTCCTTTTTTACATAGAGATGTTCAGGTGATATTTTCTAGTCAGCTTTTTACAGCAATGCTGCACCATTTTCAGGTGTTTCAACATTTGGGTATCATGGCCCTTTAAATAGTTTTTACATAACCTCTCTCAGGCAAAAAAAATCTAATATGTTTAACTGCAACTCTCATATAATTCAAGCAGCACCCAGGGAAGAGTACAGTGGATAACATTGGAATCACTCAGATTTATCTACTATCAAGTTTCCTGTGTAATTTTTTCTTTTGGAACTCGTGCTCCCTTTAAGTATTTTATAATACTACTCTGGTGACTATGACTTTGTTCTACTCTAATCTATGGACATTTTCTATATACATTTTTTTTTAGGTTATTAGTAGTATTAACTAAATAGCCATTTATGCATCTTTTTATACATTAATTATTTATCATATACAAGTTTTTTGCTGTTAGATTCCAGGTTGCCTTTTCAGCCCTGTGTTTTTTCCCCTGCTTTTAAAACTCTCATATACTGTTTATAATCTTTGATTATGTCCCTTTAAATACAAACTTACACTTGTGCCACTGACCAGGATATGTCTGATGAGCCTATTATGCATATGTCAGCCAATCACGGCCCATGTCCTGCTCAAGAACGGTAAATGAGCACACCTGGTGCTCAAATATAAAGGAATATGAAACACAAAAATGTTGTGATTCACATAGATCATACAATTTTTAAAAAGTTTCCAATTTACTACTATTATAAAATATGCTTAATTCCCATGGTATTCTTTGTTGAAGTGATACCTAGGTAGGCGTGTGGAGCACTAAATGGCAGGAAATAGTGCTGCCATCTAGTGCTCTTACAAATGGATAATATTCTTGAAAAACTGCTGCCATATAGTGCTCCGACATGAGTAAGCTTCTAAGCTTACCTCCCTGCTTTTCAACAAAAGATACCAAGAGAATGAAGACATTTGATAACAGAAATCTGAATCATGAAAGAAAAATGTTGGGTTTCATGTCCCTTTAAACTTTTCACGCCGTTATGCCATTGTATTCCGTCACAACGGCACTGGGCTTTAAAGCCGTTGTGATGGAATACAACGTCATAGCTAACGGCTGTCCTGAAGCCTACTGCGCTTGCAGGATTTGATCGCGGTCTGGAGGGTGTTCCTAGTGTCATAGGGATGCCCCCCAGACCCGATCCCATGATTGAAATCTCGCGATCGTTTGCACGATCGTGTGATTTCAATTTGTCTTCATTGGAACGCTGTTCCGATGTAGACTTTTTAACCCGGTCACAAAAGTGTTAACTAAATATTTACACTTAGTGGAAAATGAAACATATTACATAATTGTATTAATATACTTTTATAACGATTTAAAACTATTCTACTGTACTTTTTTATTGCCAATAAATGACAATATTCTGTTAAGAATAATATTTCTGTGTTATTGCTATATGTCTAAAATACCATTTTCTGCAACTATGTTTTAGCTCACAATTACAAAAATAATGATAATTTGAATACGGCAGCCCAATAGTTAAATCTGCTTGGGTTTCATTCTGAATACCATTAGGTTCCTTAGCAAGATAAGGCTTGTGATGATACCCTAAAGATATTATAACAAGCCTGGAAAAAAATGAAATTTGTGCACAGATTCAGGTCTTGTCTTGACACAGTCATGCATAAGACTGGGTATAAAATGCAATTCAAAAACTTCATTCCAATATGATCCTCTGTTTACATAGCATTATTGCCTATTCTCATGTTAAAACTACAGCACTGCATATTTAAGTCAGATTTAAAAAAAGAGCACATTTTTTAAAAGGAAGTCTCTGTTGAAACAAATAAGACCTCTCTTCTTTTTTATTTTTTTAATATTTAAAGAAGTATTTTTTTTTCTCCATGACTAAAACAAATTATCTGAGGTGTATTAGTCATATTTAGTAGAGCAGGTATATTTATGAATATATATATAATATATATACAGTATATATACTGTACATATGTATATATATATATATGTATATATTTTATTTACATATATATATATATATATATATATATACACACACACTCATATGTATACACACACATACACTATATATTGTGTTGAAATGTATAGTTTTGTAAACATCATGTTCGTCCTTTACTTCCTGCATGAGAAGAGAATGTCAGCCAGGTCACGTCAGGCTACTGGCAATTTATGTGTGAGCTAGACTGACAGCATTAAACGGACAGCGGAGATTTAAGTTCTAGTGTAAAAATAAAATCCTCTATTACTATCACTATGCGCTATTTGAAGAGTGATTCAGCAGAGCTAAGTGTTTAACTCCATAATTTAAATAAACACATAGGGGCCAAATTATCATTGTGCGAATAGACATCGATAAATGACCACAGCATACGATGTCGACATTTATCATTGCACAAGCATTTCCTCGTGAAATGCTTGTGCAATACCACCCCCTGCAGATTTGCGGCCAATCAGATGCTAGCAGGGGGTGTCAATCAACCCAATTGTATTCTATCGGGCTGATTGCTGTCCTCTGCCTCAGAGGTGGCAGACGGTTTTAAGACCGCTGTTTCTTAACTCCTGTTTCCAGCTGCATTCAGCTCCATTTGGGCCTTGATAAATTGGCTCCATAGTCAAATTTGCACTACCATTCTGCTCCAGATGAGGATACAGGCAGTGATTAGACATGCGCACATATGTCTGCTGAGCTCCTGCTTAGCTCACCAGCTGTATAATGATCTGGAGTGGCTTCTTGGCTTCCTTTTCTATTGTATTCCAATTCATTATAATCTCCTTTGTCTGAGTTAATTGAACTGCCCAAATTAAAAATAACACATAACCAGAAAAACTATATGAAACTGACTTTTTAATCTATTTTAATCTCTTTTCCATGGTGGTTGTTACACAACTAACTACACAGAAACAAAATATATACAGTCAATTCAGAAGTTATACCATTAAATATTGTAGAATTGTATAATCAAAATGCATAAAAGAAAGACAATTCAATAACCCATACTTTGAATTTGAAATGTACAGTAAATTATATTCTAACAAATTTCAAAGTTTCCTTTAATTTCCTTGTCCTATGTTTCAGACATCAGCCAATCATGGACTCATATACATATATACTGTAAAATCTGCACAAGCTCAGTCGAAGCCAGTGCCACATGAAAAATTTGTTTGTAATTTTAAAACCCTGAAAGTTTTATTTTGAATTTAATGTCCCTTTAATCATTTCAAGTAATTGATTAATTATTGATTATGTCTGCCTAATATATTGGAATGCAGTGTTTTTTTACTAAACCATCTTAAGTGTCCAGTTATTATTTTCAAATAATTTTACATGAGTTTTTTTTTTTATTAAGGGGACATAAAACACATTTATTTTCTTTACATATGCATAGTGTATATGAGTAATGAAACACTACATTGCAAATATATGGTTTAAAAACATTTAGTGTCATTTTTTGTCAGAAAAATTTTCATTGCTTTGCAATAAAAGGCAAACCCTTTTAATGTGCATGGAAAATACACAATTTTTATGCATAATTAAACCTTTTATGCTGCAATCTCAAAGTATTTTATATTGCTTTAACATTTTTAAAATGTCTAGACAGTTAATTGCAAACATAAATAAGTATATAGATGATTGTATATAAAGCATGAACGTGTTTCATAGATTCAACATTTTTGTTAAAGGGACAGTTTACTCAAGAAGTTTAATTGTTTAAAAATATAGATAATCCCTTTATTATCCATTCCCCAGTTTTGCATAACCAACACGGTTATATTAATATGCTTTTTACCTTTGTGATTATCTTGTATCTAAACCTCTGCAGACTGTCCCCTTATTTCAGTTCTTTTGACCGACTTGCATTTTAGCCAATCAATGCTGACTCCACGGGAGTGAGCACAATGTAATCTATATGGCACACATGAACTAGCACTTTCTAGCTGTGAAAAACTGTCAAAATGAGAGGTGGCTTTCAAGGGCTTTGAAATTAACATATGAGCCTACCTAGATTTAGTTTTCCATAAAGAATACAAAGAGAACAAAGAAAATGTGATGCTAAAAGTAAATTGGAAAGTTATTTAAAATATTTAATTAAAAAAAATGCTATCTCTTTCTAAAATTTAAATAAATAAGATACACTTTTATTCTGCAAGAAGGGCACTATTACAGTACATTATATATATTGATACAGTTTTTTAGGAGGATTGTATATAAAACAACTGCCATTTCAAGCAGAAAGCAGACCTATGTTGCTTCCCTACTGTGCCACAACGCAGATAGAAACCAACAAAAGTGGGAGTTTTCCCTGGGTGTGTCTGAAACTCTTTCACAACTCTTTATATTCTCTAAACATTTTACATCGAAAGGTCTCACTGATTTAAAGGTAAACGCATTATATTTACAAGAAATTTGTGTTGTGTTGCTGTAGAATAATATATAATCTTTTTTTCTGCAATTAGCTTGCAATAGCCAAACTCCACCCACCACTTGCTTTATTTGGAGGAGTCAATAAGGAATTTGGTTCACAAATATAATCTAACCACTGTCATAAAAATAGTATAAAATAAATTGTTTTGCAATTGTTATTTGATAAAGCCACTTAGGGAGAGATATGTAGCAGGGATAGCATTGATGATTCAACAGGTGCATTTCAAGTTCTGAGAATTGGAAGTTGCTCAATTTCTAATTTTGATACTGGGACAGTAAATATCTTGTAATTACAAGACATTTATTTTGTATTGCTACAGAATAACATATCAGCCAAGTCAAAATGTTGGCTGCCACGACCATAATGTTAGCATAAAATGTAATGTTTTGCAGTTGTGATAAGTTAAAGCCAATTAGGGAAATTGATGTAGCAGTGCTGTTAACCTTGAGAATAAAAAAAAGACAGTTTGTTTACTGTCCCTTCAACTTGCAAGTTTTATGCAGATGAAGTTTATTCAAAGTTCACAATACACTTTTGATCCTCACTGATGTTACTAAACTAGAAGCAAATACAAGTTATATTATAGTGGAAAATATGTTTAATTTATATTTGCTGCAAACTGAGAATTAATATCCTGTAAGATTCACTATCTCAGAGAGCTTCATTACTTTATATGTTGACTTGAAATATGGAAAGTGATGCAGCATAGCTGGAAAAAACTGACTAGAACATCTTTATGTAAAAAAGAAAGATATTTTACTTCAAATTTTCTCCAGTAGCCACATTATAAAGGAACTTTAAGCAGCCAATCGGGAGGCATGTCCCAGGGCTTGAAAGAGAGCATGCATCTGGCATGTGCAGCACAGTTACTTTATTCCCCTCTTCAGTTTATGGAAGTTTACTATGAAATCTTGTAATATTTCAGTGAAATACCATGAGATAACAGCAAAGTAATGATAGTGGCGATTGCAGGTCCCCCTACTGTCAGACTCTAGCACTGCAGCTACATTGATAATGTGCTGAAGAAGCACCCTACTAACCATGTCAGGTGGTAACATAACTAACCAACTGTACTGGACTGCTGACATTAGCAAAACAAAAGCTAATTTATATTAAATAACTTAAAAATAATAAAAGTTATAAGCGCCAAACTACCAAGGAGCATTAGATAAAGTCAAAAGCCATCAACATGCTATGTTTCATGAAAACAGAATTTATGCTTACCTGATAAATTACTTTCTCCAACGGTGTGTCCAGTCCACGGCGTCATCCATTACTTGTGGGATATTCTCCTCCCCTACAGGGAAAGGCAAGGAGAGCACACAGCAAGAGCTGTCCATATAGGTCCCCCTCTGGCTCCGCCCCCCAGTCATTCGACCGACGGTTAGGAGAAAAAGGAGAAACTATAGGGTGCCGTGGTGACTGTAGTGTATAAAGAAAAAGAAACAATTTTCAAACCTGATTAAAAAACCAGGGCGGGCCGTGGACCGGACACACCGTTGGAGAAAGTAATTTATCAGGTAAGCATAAATTCTGTTTTCTCCAACATTGGTGTGTCCGGTCCACGGCATCATCCATTACTTGTGGGAACCAATACCAAAGCTTTAGGACACGGATGAAGGGAGGGAGCAAATCAGGTTACCTAAACAGAAGGCACCACGGCTTGCAAAACCTTTCTCCCAAAAACAGCCTCAGAAGAAGCAAAAATATCAAATTTGTAAAATTTGGCAAAAGTGTGCAGAGAAGATCAAGTCGCTGCCTTACATATCTGATTAACAGAAGCCTCGTTCTTGAAGGCCCATGTGGAAGCCACAGCCCTAGTGGAGTGAGCTGTGATTCGTTCAGGAGGCTGCTGTCCGGCAGTCTCATAAGCCAATCAGATAATGCTTTTCAGCCAGAAAGAAAGAGAGGTAGCAATAGCTTTTTGTCCTCTCCTCTTACCAGAGTAAACGACAAACAAGGATGAGGTTTGTCTAAAATTCTTTGTTGCTTCTAAATAGAACTTTAAAGCACGGACTACATCTAAATTGTGTAACAAACGTTCCTTCTTTGAAACTGGATTCGGGCACAGAGAAGGAACAACTATTTCCTGGTTAATATTCTTGTTGGAAACAACTTTTGGAAGAAAACCAGGCTTGGTACGCAAAATAACCTTATCTGAATGGAACACCAGATAGGGTGGATCACACTGCAAAGCAGATAATTCAGAAACTCTTCTAGCAGAAGAAATAGCAACCAAAAACAGAACTTTCCAAGATAGCAACTTGATATCTATGGAATGTAAGGGTTCAAACGGAACCCCCTGAAGAACTGAAAGAACTAAATTTAGACTCCAAGGAGGAGTCAAGGGTCTGTAAACAGGTTTGATTCTGACCAAAGCCTGTACAAAAGCTTGTACCTCTGGCACAGCTGCCAGTTGTTTGTATAACAAGACAGATAAAGCAGAAATCTGTCCTTTTAGAGAACTCGCTGACAATCCCTTATCCAAACCTTCTTGGAGAAAGGGGAGGATCTTAGGAATTTTAATCTTACTCCAGGAGAATCCCTTGGATTTACACCAACACATATATCTTTTCCATATTTTATGGTAAATCTTTCTAGACACAGGTTTTCTGGCTTGGACCAGAGTATCTATCACTGAATCTGAAAACCCACGCTTGGATAAAATCAAACGTTCAATTTCCAAGCAGTCAGCTGCAGAGAAATTAGATTTGGATGTTCGAATGGACCTTGTACTAGAAGATCCTGTCTCAAAGGTAGCTTCCATGGTGGAGCCGATGACATATTCACCAGGTCTGCATACCAAGTCCTGCGCGGCCACGCAGGAGCTATCAGAATCACCGAGGCCTTCTCCTGTTTGATCCTGGCTACAAGCCTGGGAAGGAGAGGGAACGGTGGAAACGCATAAGCTAGGTTGAACGACCAAGGCGCCACTAATGCATCCACTAGAGTGGCCTTGGGATCCCTGGATCTGGACCCGTAGAAAGGAACCTTGAAGTTCTGACGAGACGCCATCAGATCCATGTCTGGAATGCCCCAAAATTGAGTCAACTGGGCAAACACCTCCGGGTGGAGTTCCCACTCCCCCGGATAGAAAATCTGACGACTCAGATAATCCGCCTCCCAGTTGTCTACTCCTGGGATGTGGATTGCAGATAGGTGGCAGGAGTGATCCTCCGCCCATTTGATGATCTTGGATACCTCTCTCATCGCCAAGGAACTCCTTGTTCCTCCCTGATGGTTGATGTAAGCTACAGTCATCATGTTATCTGACTGGAATCTTATGTATCCGGCCTTCGCTAGATGAGGCCAAGCCTGGAGAGCATTGAATATCGCTCTCAGTTCCAGGATGTTGATCGGGAGAAGAGACTCTTCCCGAGACCATAAACCCTGAGTTTTCAGGGAATCCCAGACCGCGCCCCAGCCTGATAGACTGGCGTCGGTCGTGACAATGACCCACTTGGGTCTGCAGAAACTCATTCCCTGAGACAATTGATCCTGTCTACTGTAGCATGCACAGTTGTAATGGTCTTAGATGAATTCGAGCAAAAGGAACTATGTCCATTGCTGCAACCATCAACCCTACTACTTCCATGCACTGAGCTATGGAAGGCTGCAGAATAGAGAGAAGAACTTGACAAGCGTTTAGAAGCTTTGACTTTCTGACTTCTGTCAGGAAGATCTTCATTTCAAAAGAATCTATTATTGTTCCCAAAAAGGGAACTCTTGTCGACGGAGACAGGGAACTCTTTTCTACGTTCACCTTCCACCCGTGAGATCTGAGAAAGGCTAGAACAATGTCTGTATGAGCCTTTGCCTTGGAAAGAGACGACGCTTGAATTAGAATGTCGTCCAGATAAGGTGCCACTGCAATGCCCCTTGGTCTTAGAACCGCTAGAAGGGACCCGAGCACCTTTGTGAAAATTCTGGGAGCAGTGGCTAGTCCGAATGGGAGAGCCACGAACTGATAATGTTTGTCCAGAAAGACGAACCTTAGGAACTGATGATGATCTTTGTGGATAGGAATATGTAGATACGCATCCTTTAAATCCACGGTAGTCATATATTGACCCTCCTGGATTGTAGGTAAAATTGTTCGAATGGTTTCCATTTTGAACGATGGAACTCTGAGAAATTTGTTTAGAATTTTTAAATCCAGAATTGGTCTGAAAGTTCCCTCTTTTTTGGGAACTACAAACAGATTTGAGTAAAAACCCCTGACCTTGTTCCACAGTTGGAACTGGGTGTATCACTCCCATCTTTAACAGGTCTTCTACACAATGTAAGAATGCCTGTCTACATATTTGGTTTGAAGATAAGTGAGAAATGTGGAACCTTCCCATTGGGGGTAGTTCCATGAATTCTAGAAGATAACCCTGAGAGACTATTTCTAGTGTCCAGGGATCCTGAACATCTCTTGCCCAAGCCTGAGCAAAGAGAGAGAGTCTGCCCCCTACTAGATCCGGTCCCGGATCGGGGGCTACCCCTTCATGCTGTCTTGGTAGCAGCAGCAGGCTTCTTGGCCTGTTTACCCTTATTCCAGCCTTGCATTGGTTTCCAAGCTGGTTTAGTCTGGGAAGCGTTACCCTCTTGTCTAGAGGCTGCCGAGTTAGAAGCCGGTCCATTCCTGAAATTGCGAAAGGAACGAAAATTGGACTTATTCTTAGCCTTGAAAGGCCTATCCTGTGGGAGGGCATGGCCCTTTCCCCCAGTGATGTCTGAAATAATTTCTTTCAATTCTGGCCCAAAAAGGGTCTTACCTTTGAAAGGGATATTAAGCAATTTTGTCTTGGAAGATACATACGCCGACCAAGACTTTAGCCAGAGCGCTCTGCGCGCCACAATTGCAAACCCTGAATTTGTCGCCGCTAATCTCGCTAACTGGAAAGCGGCGTCTAAAATAAAGGAATTAGTTAACTTAAGTGCGTGAATTCTGTCCATGACTTCCTCATACGGAGTCTCCCTACTGAGCGACTTTTCCAGTTTCTCGAACCAGAACCACGCCGCTGTAGTGACAGGAATAATGCACGAAATAGGTTGAAGGAGGTAACCTTGCTGTACAAAAATCTTTTTAAGCAAACCCTCCAATTTTTTATCCATAGGATCTTTGAAAGCACAATTGTCCTCAATGGGAATGGTCGTGCATTTGGCTAGTGTAGAAACCGCCCCCTCGACCTTAGGGACTGTTTGCCATATGTCCTTCCTGGGGTCGACCATAGGGAACAATTTCTTAAATATAGGAGGAGGGACAAAAGGTATGCCTAGCTTCTCCCACTCCTTATTCACTATGTCCGCCACCCGTTTAGGTATCGGAAAGGCATCAGGGTGCACCGGGACCTCTAGGAACTTGTCCATCTTGCACAAGTTTTCTGGGATGACCAGATTGTCACAATCATCCAGAGTAGATAGCACCTCCTTAAGTAATGCGCGGAGATGCTCTGATTTAAATTTAAATGTAACAACATCAGGTTCTGCCTGCTGAGAAATTCTTCCTGTATCAGAAATTTCTCCATCTGAGAAACCCTCCCTCACTGCCACTTCAGACTGGTGTGAGGGTATGACAGAAAAATTATCATCAGCGCCCTCCTGCTCTACAGTGTTTAAAACAGAGCAATCGCGCTTTCTCTGAAATGCTGGCATTTTGGATAAAATATTAGCTATGGAGTTATCCATTACTGCCGTCAATTGTTGCATAGTAACAAGCATTGGCGCGCTAGAAGTACTAGGGGTCGCCTGCGCGGGCATAAACTGGTATAGACACAGAAGGAGAAGATGTAGAACTATCTCTACTTCCTTCATCTTAGGAATCATCCTGGGCAACCTTACTATTTGTGACAATACTGTCCTTACTGTGTTTGGACGCTATGGCACAATTATCACATATATTTGAAGGGGGAACCACATTGGCTTCCATACATACAGAACATGATCTATCAGAAGGTACAGACATGTTAAACAGGCTTAAACTGGTTAATAAAGTACAAAAACCGTTTTAAAACAAAACCGTTACTGTCTCTTTAAATGTTAAACAGGGCACACTTTATTACTGAATATGTGAAAAACTATGAAGGAATTATCCAATCTTTACCAAATTTTCACCACAGTGTCTTAATGCATTCAAAGTATTGCACCAATTTTCAAGCTGTTAACCCTTAAAATGTGGAAACCGGAGCCGTTTGCAATTTTAGCCCCACTACAGTCCCAGCCACAGCCTTTGTTGTGACTTCAACTATCCCAGGGGGGTATTTCAAGCCTTCTAGGAACTTTTTCAGTGGACACCAGACCCTCTCACATGCATCTGCATGCACTGTACTTAAAAGAAACTGTGCAATAATGGCGCGAAAATGAGGCTCTGCCTAATACAGTGAAAGGCCCTTCCTGACTGGGAAGGTGTCTTAACTAGTGCCTGGCGATAAAAAAACGTTCCCCAAATAATAAAAGTGTGAAATCCACTTCAAACTTTAAATAAAAACTTAAACAATCGATTTAGCCCTTAAGAGTGTCCACCAGTTAATAGCCCATAATAAGCCCTTTTTTCTTTCTAAGTCTAAGAAAATGGCTTACCGATCCCCATGAGGGAAAAATGACAGCCTTCCAGCATTACACAGTCTTGTTAGAAAATGGCTAGTCATACCTTGAGCAGAAAAGTCTGCAAACTGTTCCCCCCAACTGAAGTTCTCTCATCTCAACAGTTCTGTGTGGGAACAGCAATTGATTTTAGTTACTGCTGCTAAAATCATCCTCCTCTTATAAACAGAACTCTTCATCTCTTTCTGTTTCAGAGTAAATAGTACATACCAGCACTATTTTAAAATAACAAACTCTTGATAGAAGAAATAAAAAACTACAACTAACACCACAAACTCCTCACCATCCCCGTGGAGATGCTACTTGTTCAGAGAATGACTGGGGGGCGGAGCCAGAGGGGGAGCTATATGGACAGCTCTTGCTGTGTGCTCTCCTTGCCTTTCCCTGTAGGGGAGGAGAATATCCCACAAGTAATGGATGACGCTGTGGACCAGACACACCAATGTTGGAGAAAATACATTGGTATATTAGCTGTAGAACTGGCAACATATCCCAATTATAAGCCAAAGGATTTTTATTTTTTTCTGAAAAACAGCAATTTCAGCACAGTTATTTTATTTGTTTCAAAGTTATGCAATAAATTTAAACAGAAACTTCATTCAAACATAAACTATAGTTAGTTTGCAGAATAATTGGCCACAAATTGAGTGGAGTGCTAACAGTTATGCGTGAGTGATAAGGGGTATATCGTCAGTGTTTGTGTTTGCGTGTGTCGGATTTTCTGCTCGTATGACAAGTTGAAAGTAAATGCGTTCGCTTGAGGGCAATCGTGATTTATGCTAGAATGATTACCACGTCCTCAGAGCTCTGGTTAACTGTTTTGTGAAATAAAAAAGTGTCACAAAACACATTACACACACAATACATTACAAAGTAATAAGGACTCAAAGATATGAGGTCTTAGGTTTTAAAAAAAAATGCAGGTAAAGGGCTTTAACATAGAGATACATAAATATACATGTCTAAAGATGATGTGAATGTACATATATATATATATATATATATATAATCTCAATGTAAAAATGTAAAGATAGCACTCACTGGATTTTTGTAAAACTTAGCATTTATTATAAAATTTCCATAAAATGTCCCATGACGTTTCGATGCCTGACTAGCAACTTTTTCAAATGGATTCAACCAACATGCATGCAGATGATGTGACCTGGCATCCGGGAGTCTGATTAAATGAATAGAAGCTGCAGCCTTATATACCCTTTCCCCAAAAGTCACCTTCAGTGTTTGATTGCTGTTTTCGGTTCCTGGCACACGTGTGCATATAGCCACTCCCCTTCCAGGATAGATCGCTTACTACCATTGGTGTGCGTCACAACGCCACTAGCCAATCACTTCTCTAGAGTGATGGGTCCAAACACATAGCTAATTTGCATCCGTGGCTCTGCGCATGTCAGTCTGGAAGTCAGAGCGATTGGGTATGTATCAGGTAAATTGCTGCAGCGTCAAAACATAAAACCATACAAAATCTTCATAGCACTGTACACGGTTGTGGACTATTCATTGTAAAGGACATCAGTGGTGTGATGTGTGTAACGAGGGGTATCCAATGAAACAGAATGGGGTTCCATTCAGTTATATAGCAAGGGAAAGTGAGAGTTGGCAACATGAGCCAATCAGATGAGATGCAGGTTATTTGTAAAATATATTATCCAATAAAAGGGACAAAGTCAATCTGGATATTAAGACCCCTAGGCTCCACTGTGTCCAATGTAAATATCCACTTGGTTTCAAGTTGTAAAAGATGTCTCCCACGGTCGCCACCTCTAGCCAGAGGTGGTATGTGATCAATGATCATGAGTCCTGAGACTGGAAACACTATGTTCATTCATTATAAAGTGGCGAGCCACCGGTTGGTCAGAATATCCATTCTTGATGGCTTCCTTAATGGCATATCTGTGATTGGCCATCCTCTCTTTCAAAGTGGTAATCATTTTCCCTACATAGAAAAGGGAACAGGGGCAAATAAGAACATATACCACATGGGTGCTGTTACATGACAACCTGTGTCGGATTTTGTATCTTTTGTTCGAATGGGGGTGTTGAAATGTAGTCCCTGTCAACATCCCATTACATGTTACACAGTCACCACATCTGAACCATCATATAACAAATATTGGAATCACCACTAGATCAGATAATAAGCCACCACTGACACAGTCAAAAAACAGGGAAGGCCCCACATCAGACGAGGGGGGGGGAAATAAAAAATTAAATGCCAAAAAACTACAGTAATTTGAGTACAAGACCGCTATCTGAGGGGACTTTCTTTTATTCCAACTCCCAAAGTAGATAATTTTTAGACTGCTGTTGATATCTATAGGTTTCAAAGACAATTGAATATAAAGGAACATTTCAAGGATGGTGAACTCGTGTCCAGCACTGGTAGGTTTAGGCCCTTTTTTAAGTTTGACCACCAAACTACCAATCCTTCAATTTAAAGCTTTTCAAGACTTCTTAAAAATGATTGTGAAGTTAAATCCTGTGAACATACTTTTTAGAATTTGCCAGAATGTGAGTGTAAGGCGTTAGAATCACTTGCTAATGACCACACTATTGCTATACGCCCAGCCGATAAAGGCGGGGCTATTGTTATTCAGGATTATAGCGATATAAACAGTTGTCTGATCAGCATACCTATAGAAAACTACCCTCTAATCTGACTAGGACATTTAAGGCATCGATTGACCAAACTTTGTCCTTTGCTTTACAAGCACATTACATTATCCAACATGAATGTGACTACATCATCACAACTTTTACTCAGGTACCGATTATGTATTTACTTCCAAAGGTACATAAGAGTATTGTTAACCCCCCTGGCAGACCTATAGTATCTGCCAGGGGATCCATTTTTTCAGGAATTGCTGAATATGTAGATTTTCTTCTCCAGCCAGTCATAAGTAACTCATTTTCTTACTTACATGATTCAACATAAATGATCTATAAGTTACAACAACATATGACAATACAGGCAGGTGATATTTTGGTCACCATTGATGTTGACAGTCTCTATACGGTCATCCCACATATGGGTGGGCTGGAGACTGTCAGATCCACGGTGAGAGATTCAGTACATTACTCTGGCCCTCCATTGGAGTTTTTGATTGAACTCATGGAACATTGCCTTACAAAAACTATTTCAGATTCAAAAGGGACTTTTACCTCCAGCTGTCAGGTACGGCCATGGGGTCTAATATAGCCCCGACTTTTGACAACCTGTACATGCTTGGATACGAGTTGAACATCATGAAACCATTATTACAGCCATGCATTTCTTTTTATACTCAGTACATCGATGACCTGTTCTTAATATGGACAGGGACAGCCACGCAGTTAGAACAGTGGGTTTATGAATTGAATCATGCCAATTCCCCAATTTGACTCAAGTTGGAATATGATGTAAACAGTGTCCACTTCTTAGATTTGAATATTTTCAAAGTTAGTACTAATGAAGGGAACTGTTTTGGTACTTCCTTATACACAAAACCTACAGATAGGAATTCCCTATTACTATCCTTGAGTTGTCACCCCAATCACTAAAAGATGGGAATCATCTCCTCACAGCTGACCAGTTTGGTGCGGAATCACTGTGAGCCGGAACTTCTACAACAACAGTTGGACACAATGTGTGAGAAATTGTGTGCGAAAAAAAATTCAGTGAGTGCTATCTTTACATTGAGACTGTGTTTATCCCTGATTTAGCACCCTGGTAGGTGTTTGCCCAAATTGGAGGATAGGAGTACAGGCCCTTGTGTGTATTTATGTATTTATGTATTAATATGTGTATAAATATATATACATATATATATATATATATATATATATATATATATATATATATGTACACAGACATATATACACATATGTATAAATACATATGTACACATATATAGACATATATATAGACATATATAGAAGTGCATTGGAGCCCTTTGCATGAAAAACATGTAAAATAATAGTTCAACTTCCTATGTTCTATATATTTCTATATAAATATTCCTAGATATATACTGTATGTCTATATCTATATATAATCATGTATATCATGTATATATATATATACAGTATCCCACAAAAGTGAATAATATCTGATTAGTTTTCCAAAAATGCAAACAACATCATATGGTTTGGCACTTTATTATAAACTAGACAAAAGCTTCAGGTCATGTATGCGGTCCCTACAAAATAAACTCACTGAGTAGTTCCATGCTCTCATGACGTGTTAACATTAACTCTACTATATTTTTACTAGGATTGAACTGAAAACTGGATTGCATATTTTGAGTATTTTGTTAAATAGGACATGCTTCAGATTCATTTGCAAAAGACTTTTAAATACTTAAAATACTGGGCTCCCCAGTTCAACACCAACATGTTTTATAAGGATTTATTTGGATTGACTGGAAGTCCTGCATCTCTATTATTATTATTACTAGTCCTAAAGCCCGTTCACACGGGCCGTGTTGTGTTATATTTAATATCTCTCTCTCTCTCTCTCTCTCTCTCTCTCTCTCTCTCTCCCCTGTGCGCCTTCACTTGCCGGTCCTCGCGCTGCTTGCTTTGTTTCACTGATCAGCTGTGCTGCCGGGTCCTCGCGCTGCTGCCGGGTGGGTGCGCGTGCGATCAGCTGCAAGAGTTTGTCTGAACTGCGCATGACGGCTTCAGACAAACTCTTGTCTTTTATAATATAGGATTATTATTTATAAAACAAGGTATTTTGACATCGAAGTTGAACTCTCAGATGAGCAAGAATGTTAAATACCAGGGCTGTCTGACCTAGCTTTTTATCTGGCCTCCTACTTCCCCAAATTGCAAAACAATGGTGAACACAACACTGAAATCATTTGAAGAATTTACTCTGGAACTACATGGCACTCAAAAAACATGTTTTGTACAACACGGGCCCTGTTTAAAAGGACTGTTTTCACCAAATTTCCACATGTAAACATTCTCCCACCTACAGTATCTCACAAAAGTGAGTACACCCCTCACCTTTTTGTAAATATTTTATTATATCTTTTCATGTGACAACACTTTGCTACAATGTAAAGTAGTGTAAAACAGTGTAAATTTGCTGTCCCCTCAAAATAACTCAACACACAGACATTAATGTCTAAACCGTTGGCAACAAAATGTGATGACATCCCTTAAAGGAACCTTCATTCGTTGTAAGTCCGTCGGTGAAGAAGGATGGCTCCGCGTCGGCTGCTTGAAGATGGACCCGCTCCATGCCGGATGGAAGAAGATAGAAGATGCCCCTTGGATGAAGATGTCTGCCGGTCCGGATGTCCTCTTCTGCCCGGATAGGAGGAAGACTTTGGACCCTCTGGAGGAGCTCTTCTTGCCGGATACGATGAAGACTTCGGACCCTCTTCTGGACGGATCAGTGATACCCGGCGTGGTGAAGACAAGGTAGGGAGATCTTCAGGGGCTTAGTGTTAGGTTTATTTAAGGGGGGTTTGGGTTAGATTAGGGGTATGTGAGTGGTGGGTTGTAATGTTGGGGGGGGTATTGTATGTTTTTTTTCAGGCAAAAGAGCAGAATTCTTTGGGGCATGCCCCGTAAAAAGCCCTTTTAAGGGCTGGTAAGGTAAAAGAGCTGTTAACTTTTTATTTTAGAATAGGGTAGGGCATTTTTTTATTTTGGGGGCTTTGTTATTTTTTTAGGGGGCTTAGAGTAGGTGTAATTAGTTTAAAATTATTGTAATCTTTTTGTTTTTTTTGTAATTTAGTGTTTGTTTTTTTTGTAATTTAGTGTTTGTTTTTGTAATTTAGTTTAGTTGATTTAATTGTACATAGTTTATTTAATTAATTTATTGATAGTGTAGTGTTAGGTTTAATTGTAACTTAGGTTAGGATTTATTTTACAGGTAATTTTGTAATTATTTTAACTAGGTAGCTCGCCAGAAACAGCAGTTATGAAGCAGTGGTCACAAAGACCGCTGCTCCATAACCTGTCCGCATGCTCTGAGCAGGCAGACAGACATCGCCGGAAATAAACCCGATCGAGTACGATCGGGTTGATTGACACCCCCCTGCTGGGGATTGGCCGTGAGTAAGCAGGGGGCGGCGTTGCACCAGCAGCTCTTGTGAGCTGCTGGTGCAATGTTGAATAGGGAGAGCGTATTGCTAGCCGTATTCAGCGAGGTCTGGTGGACCTGATCTGCACTGTCGGATCAGGTCTGCCAGACTTTCATAAATAGGGGCCCATGTCTCTTATCATTTTGGATGTAGTCGTTTTTACATGATGGACACATCACTTTTAATTACACAGAAATCCTTTATTTAACTATTTCAAACAACAGTACTCAAATAGAACTAAGTGAAGAAAATGTAGCAGGTAATAGAGAAGTTTTTATGGGTAACATTGCATAGAAGAGTCAATGAAATGAGGCTACAAGCTGAGCAGCATGTTATGAACATTTTGGCTGAAGGACATGCTAAATTACTGATTGGAAAGAGGCCTGGTGTGATGACATCAGAAATACACATGCGGCTTCCAGATCACCTGTTAACAAAAACTGGCTTATCCTAACATGTGCAAGAACACACCCTTCATATCTACAAGATCTATACCACTTTCCTTCGGACAGTAGGAAGGTTTTTACGTATTTACCTGTCAGCACCACCACTGCCAAATGAGATAAAGAAAGCAGACGTCTTAGAGGGGGTGAACTAAACAAGCTGATCTCTCCAGATTGTTCCCAGAGCAGATGTAAACCCTGGTCCCAGCTGTTTATATTACTAGCTCTGGAATCCACTTAGATCATAACTGATTACACAAACCGCTGAGATGCCAGGTGCTTTCTCTAAAAACAATGTAACGCTATTTTCTTAGGAGATTATAATTTGAAGGAAACTGTATTTAACAGATTTTGTTGGGAGTTTGTTTTCTCAGAGGGCTGACAGTTTTAATCAAACTCACGTGTTTGCTATAAATCAAGGATCTTGTACTCTGAAGAGATAAAGGGACAGTAAAGTCAAAATTACATTTTCATGATTTAGATACTGCATACAATTTTGAACTACTTTTCAATTTATTTCTGTTAGAAAAACTTGCTTTGTTTTCCTGCTATTGTTTGTTGAAGAGGAGCAGCCATGCACAGATGGGAGCTAACTGGTGATCAGTGGCTACACACATATATATTTTGTTATTGGCTTACCGGATGTGTTCAGCTAGCTCCCAGTAGTGCATAGCTGCACCTGAGCCTAAAGGATACCAAGAGAATAATTTGATAATAGAAGCAAATTATAAAGTTGTTTAAAATCACATGCTCTTCGAATCATGAAAGTTTAATTTTACCTTTACTGTTTCTTTAATTTCTGAATATTCCTTTTTACATTTACACCTGAAAGTTACAGAATAAAGGCTAATAAGCACCATATACTGTGGCTTTTATGTACCAAAATGTACCCTATGCTGACACTTAACACATGGGACATTTTTATACAAAGAAAGTTGAAGCTAAATACTAGGGACCAAATTACAAGTGTTGCTCAAAAAAATGTGCGCTGTAACAGCACTTAACGTAAAAATGTATCATACCCACATTAGCAAGCATATTACAAATTGGTGCTAACTTCGGATACCGTGACCGCGTTGACTTCTCCCTATAGACTTCCATGGGACATGGTGTTAAAAAAAATTATTGCACGCTAACCCAACACTTTGTTAGACCAACTGCACTAAACCCGAAATGAGTTCGGAATGCTCAAAATTCCTATATGCTTCACATAGGAATTTTTATTTTTATTTTAAACTATATATATATTTTTATTTTTTATTTATGATTATTTTTGGTGATATTTTTTTCTATACCTATATATCTATTTTAATAAGTACAGATATAGATGTGTATATATAGATATATATTGTATATATAGATAAATATATAGAATTATCTGATTACAAATTAAAAGAAAATCGGCTAGATTACGAGTTGTGCGTTAGGGTAAAAAAGCAGCATTAAGAGGTCCTAACGCTGCTTTTTTACGCCCGCTGGTATTACGAGTCTTGCAGGTTTAGGGTCACCGCACACTTGTTTGGCTTTACCGCAAAACGACTTACGTAAACTTCATAAAGTCTTTTTTCTATGGGACTTCCATAGCGCTGATATTACGAGTCTGTCCTGGGAGGCCAAATTGTGAGCGGTACACCCTACCCTGTCAAGATCCCTAACGCATTTAAAAGTCAGTAGTTATGAGTTTTACACTACAACGCTGTAGCATAAAACTCATAACTAAAGTGCTAAAAAGTACACTAACACCCATAAACTACCTATTAACCCCTAAACCGAGGCCCTCCCACATCGCAAACACTATAATAAAATGTTAACCCCTAATCTGCCGCTCCGGACACCGCCGCCACCTACATTACATTTATGAACCCCTAATCTGCTACCCCCAACATCGACGACACCTACATTATATCTATTAACCCCTAATCTGCCTTCCCTAATGTCGCCGACACCTACATTATATTATTAATCCCTAATCTGCCGCTCCGGACACCGCCGCCACCTACATTATATTTATTAACCCCTAAACCTAAGTCTAACCCTCAACCTAACACCCCGTAACTTAAATATAATTTAAATAAATCTAAATAAATATTCCTATCATTAGCTAACTTATTCCTATTTAAAACTAAATACTTACCTATAAAATAAACCCTAAGCTATATTTAAGTTAGTGGGTGTTAGACTAAGGGGTTAATAACTTTAATATAGTGGCGGCGACGTTGGGGGCGGCAGGTTAGGGGTTAATAAATATAATGTAGGTGTCGCCGATGTTGGGGGCAGCAGATTAGGGGTTAAAACATATAATGTAGGTGGTGGCGGTGTCCGGAGCGGCAGATTAGGGGTTAATAATATAATGCAGGTGTCGACGATGTCGGAGGCGGCAGATTAGGGGTTAATAAGTGTAAGATTAGGGGTGTTAAACTCGGGGTTCATGTTAGGGTGTTAGGTGCAGACATAACTTTTATTTCCCCATAGGAATCAATGGGGCTGTGTTAAGGAGTTTTACTCTGCTTTTTGGCAGGTGTTAGACTTTTTTTCAGCCAGTTCTCCCCGTTGATTCCTATGGGGAAATCATGCACGAGCACGTTACACCAGCTCACCGCTAACGTAAGCAGCGCTGGTATTGGAGTGCGGTAAGGAGCTCAATTTTGCTCAACGCTCACTTCTTGTCTTTTAACTACGGGTTTCTGAAAACTCGTAATACCAGCGCTGGAAGTAAGTGAGCGGTGAGGGAAAACTGCTCGTTAGCACAGCACAGCCTCTAACGCAAAACTCGTAATCTAGGTGAATGTTTGTTCTATGTGAAGAACATTGGAATGTCAATTATTTCTTTTCAAAACACATTAACAGCACAAGTTAGCGTGGTAACAATATCCACTTAAAGTATAAGCTGTACTTAAGCAAAGTCAGATGGGCTTACCCTTCTTTGGTTAACACACTTTACCATGGATCTAATTTCAAATTTGCTCGCTAATGTTAGCACGGTCAAGCAATATTGCTTATTGTGCTCTATCATTAGCACGCCACTTGTGATCTGGCCCATTATCTTCTGTCATGCATATGAAAGAACAGCAACTAGACGTCCTAACCATTATTGTTTGAATTTTTTTTAAAGGGACAGTGTAGTCAAAAATAAACTTTCATAATTCAGATAGGGCATGAAATTTTAAACAACTTTCCAATTTACTTTTATCATCAATTTTGCTTTAATCTCTTGGTATTCTTAGTTGAAAGCTAAACCTAGGTAGGCTCATATGCTAATTTCTTAGTCCTTGAAGGCCACCTCTTATCTAAATGCATTTTGACATTTTTTTCACAACTAGAGGGTGTTAGTTAACGTGTGCCATATAGATAACAATGTGCTCACACCCGTGGAGTTAAATAGCAATCAGCACTGGTTGGCTAAAATACATGTCTGTCAAAAGAACTGAAATAAGAGGGCAGTCTGCAGAGGCTTACATACAAGGTAATCACAGAGGTAAAAAGTATAATAATATAACTGTGTTGGTTATGCAAAACTGGGGAATGAGTAATAAAGGGATTATCTATCTTTTTAAACAAGAACATTCTGGTGTAGCCTGTTCCTTTAAAGGGCCATGATACCCAAATGTTGAAACACTTGAAAGTGATGCAACATAGCTGTAAAAAGCTGACTAAAAAATATCACCTGAACATCTCTATGTAAAAAAGAAAGATATTTTGCCCCAAAAGTTCCTCAGTAGCCACATCCCATTGTAAAGGACTTCTAAGCAGCAAATCAGTATGTCTGTCCCGGGACAGCT
This sequence comes from Bombina bombina, assembly GCF_027579735.1. Lineage (NCBI taxonomy): Eukaryota > Metazoa > Chordata > Amphibia > Anura > Bombinatoridae > Bombina > Bombina bombina. The sequence goes on from NC_069499.1 coordinate 668,940,460, forward strand.
AAGGGATTGAGCCTCGTGCACTCTCATGAAATTTCCCTATTCAGTTTAAGGAAGTTTACTATGAAATCTCATGAGAGTTAAGTCAAATTTTATGAGATCACAGTAAACCTGCACCTTTTAACCTGCACCTGGGCAGCAGCTGAAGTATACATTTTTACACAGAACTTACTCTGCTGAGCTGAGGAGATTGTGAGGTAAAATATCTTCCTTTTTTACATAGAGATGCTCAGGTGATATTTTCCTGTCAGCTTTTTACAGTTATACTGCATCAGTTTCAAGTGATTTTAGCATATAAGTATTATGTCCCTTTAAGCTACAACCTAAGACTGATATTGAAATTAACAAGATATGCACGTTTATATGCATATTGTTCCCATTGCTGATATATATCAAGCATACCTGCATTTTATCACTCATAGGTTTTGCAAATATGAATAAGGAAGCTTAAAGGGACAGTAAAGTCAAAATTAAACCTTTACGATTCACATATAGAGGCCGATTTATCAAGGGCCGAATGGCCCCTGATGCCCCTGCTCGCCAGAAACATCAGTTATGAAGCAGCGGTCTTAAGACTGCTGCTCCTTAACTAGTCTGCTGCCTCTGAGGCTGTGGAAATCAATCCGCCCGATCCTATACGATCGGGTTGTTTGACCCCCGCAAATCTGCAGAGGGTGGCATTGCACAAGCAGTTCACTAGAACTGCTTGGGCAATGTTAAAGGGACAGTCAAATCAAAAAAAAACTTTCATGTTTCAAATAGGGCATGTAATTTTAAACAACTTTCCAATTTACTTTTATCACCAATTTCGCTTTGTTCTCTTGGTATTCTTAGTTGAAAGCTAAACCTAGGAAGGCTCATATGATAATTTCTAAGCCCTTAAAGTCTGCCTCTTATCACATACTTTTTTATTTGCTTTTCACAACAGGGGAGAGCTAGTTCATGTAAACCATATAGATAACATTGTGATCACGCCAGTGGATTGTGGCAGACACTGCACTAATTGGCTGAAATGAAAGTCAATAGATAATAAATAAATTGTCATGTGTTCAGGGGGCTGTCAGGAGATGCTTAGATACAAGTTTATCACAGAGGTAAATATAACAGTGTTGGTTATGCAAAACTGGGTAATGGGTAATAAAGGGATGATCAATCTTTTAAAACAACAAACATTCTGGTGTTGACTGTCCCTTTAAATACCAACAACGTATGCTGTTGGCATTCATCGCTGTCTGTCAGACATGATACGCTACAGCGTATCATGTCGGATAGACATTGATAAATCGGCCCCATAGTATGCAATTTTTACAACAACTTTTCAATTTAAATCTATGATCTAATTTGCTTTGTTCTCTTGGTGCTTTTTGTTGAAAAGAATACCTGGGTAGGCTCAAGAGCAGCAATGCAGTACTGGGAGATAATTGGTGGCTGCACATATATGGCTCACCAGATGTGTTCAGCTCTGCTGCTATTTCAACAAAGGATTCCAAGAGAATGAAGCAAATTTGATAATTAAATTGGAAATTTGCTTATAACTGTATGATCTATCTGAATTATGTAGAAAAAAGAGCCAGCTATTGGGTCCCGCTTCCCTCAAGTGACTTACAAGCACCGGGTGAAGACAACCCTCACCCCTCCTATCTCCCCCTACGTCACGGTTGATGTCATCTCCCTACAGCCGAGTGCCACAGGCCAGAAACGGATAGAGGCTTCGACCCGTGGGTAGCAGTGGATGCTTGCTGAGCAATTTCTTAGCCCGTATGGAATATGGTTCTCTCGGATGTCTTCATTACCTCTGACGACTGACTCGGGCTAACCACAGGAGCATCGGAAGGTATACGGCATCATCAGACGGAGATGTCTTAAGCTTGTGCTTCAGGGGTGAGTGAGTTTCTACATAAGACCCGGACCCCGGAACGGTGTGTATTATTACCAATATTTATATTGGAACTCTTTTTGGGACACTCCTTATTTCTTTTTATATTACTATCTGAATTATGACAGAAAAAATTGGGTTTCATGCCCCTTTAAATAAAAAAAAATTCTTATGAGATAAATTAATATTTATTCAGCTCTCTAAATTTGTACTTGGCTTTAAGATATTTTTTCTTGAGATAACATGACAATTAGAAAACAAAACAATAATATTCTTTAATGATAGTGGCTCATTTGGCACCTTTTAAGTATGTCTATAATATCAAAATCTACAGTTTTATATTCATAAACAAAGCAGCAAGTTGTACTTCTAAAATTCCACCAACAAATTAAATACAAATGACAATTTTTGTTCCCCCTATAAATCCTGTTTTATTATAAACAAGCAGGCCGATGACTTCTCCATATTTAAAACTATTTTAAGCAATGTTTACAATGTTCCTCCTGCATACCCAAGCCACTTAACTTTTTGTTTAAATACTATTATAACCTATGCAATGAACTGTTCCCATAGAAGACCACCCAGTCGGTTAAAACATCCTCTTTGTTAATGTATGAAAAGCACTATTAAGGATGAGTTATGTCTTCTTTCAGCTACTTGGCAAAGATGTCTGCATTTAAAAGCCGCAACAATCATGGTTCACCTAACTCAGGTATCCAAAGCTGTGACACTGCTCTTCTGAATGCAAAAATAAATTACCTCCGAATAAGAGAACACTGAACGTTTAAGCAAATTGTGGCAGGACCACCCTATGTATGACGTAGGTTTTTACAATCTAAAATGAGCTCAAGGATTTAGAGCAATTATGTAAAGAGGTCTTTGAAGTAAAAAAGAAACATTTTAAAGTAAAATTCCCAGAGTCATTTTATTACAGAGTATTTTCCGCAGTGCTTTATATAAAGCTACAGCAGCTGGGAAGGATTTTAAAAGCACAAAGAATTGTTAACTGGATCTCTGCACGAATTGTCATTGTGCAAGACATAGAAATATGAGAGAGAGAGAAAAAAAGAGAGAGAGAGAGAGAGAGAGAGAGAGAGAGAAGAGAGAGAGAGAAGAAAGAGAGAGAGAGAGAGAGAGAGAGAAGAGAGATAGAGAAGAAAGAGAGAGAGAGATAGAGAGAGAAGAAAGAGAGAGAGAGAGAGAAAAGAGAGAGAAAGAGAGAAGAGAGAGAGAGAAGAGAAAAGAGAGAAAGAG